>NC_084487.1:56022485-56024985 GCF_030035675.1 Rhineura floridana
CTGACCCTACCTGCCCTTTCGTTGTGGAAGCAGATGCTTCAGACTTTGCCATCGGGGGGGTCCTCTTACAGGGAAATGGGGAAGGAACAGAGCTACACCCTTGTGCGTACTTCTCCAGAAAACAGGGATGCTGAAAAGAACTACACAGTGTAGGGAAAAGAATTACTAGCCATTAAGGATTCTTTTCAAAATTGGAGGCAATACTTAGAGGGGGCTCAACATCAGATAGAAGTACGTTCAGATCACAAGAACCTGGAGAGTCTACAGACAGCCCGGAAGTTGAACCAGAGAAAATGGTGCTGGGATCTTGTCAACCTTCTTGGGAAGAGGAGCTCAGAAAGGCACAAAAGGAGGATCCATACACGCAACAGTACATTCAGGAGATGGAACAGAGCCAGGGGCCAGAAGTAAATTTCCATTGGAAAGATGGGCTGTTGTGACATAACGCCGCCAGATATGTGCCGAAGGGAGAGCTAAGACTCAGAATCCTGCGTCAGTGTCATGACTCTGTTACAGCGGGACACTTTGGCATCTTTAAGACCATACAGAATGTAGCCAAGGACTTTTGGTGGCCTCAAATGCGCAGAGACATTGAGAACTATGTAAAATCCTGTGCTGTCTGCATGCGAGCAAAAACAGACACGGGAAGGCCTACCGGATTGTTGGAGCCCCTCCCTACTCCGAATGAACCCTGGAAGGATTTATCCATGGATTTTATAACTGATTTACCAAGGTCCCAAGGAATGACGGCCATTCTAGTCATAGTGGATTCCCTCACGAAAATGGCACATTTCCTCCCTTGCTCAGGGGCCTTAGAAGCTAAAGAAACAGCCAAGTTGTTCATAAAGGAAATTTACCGTTTACATGGGCTGCCAAACAGTTTAGTCTCAGATTGAGGAACCCAGTTCACAGCTAAGTTTTGGAGAGCGGTTTGGAAGCAGTTGCAGATGGAGTTAAAACTTTCTTCTGCTCATCATCCTCAGACGGACGGGCAGACGGAAAGGCTGAACGCGGTCTTGGAAAGGTATTTACGTTGTTATGTTTCGTATCAACAAAATGACTGGGTTTCCTATTTGCATTTTGCAGAGTTTGCCTATAATAACTCCTTGCACACTAGCACTGGACAGACACCCTTCTTTGCTAACTATGGGTTCCACCCCAAGGCATTCCCTAGTAGTGCATCAAATGTGCTGGTGCCTGCAGCAGGAGAATTTCTGCAGGAATTACAGGCTGTGCAGCAGGTGCTTAAACAACAATTAAACGAAGCCAAACTAGAGTACAAACGAATTGCTGATCAACATCGAAGAGAGGGGGCCTCCCTCCAGCCAGGGGATCAGGTGTGGTTGTCCACCCGGTTCCTTCAGATGCCAGGCAAGTGTAGGAAGCTGCAGGACAGGAAACTGGGGCCTTTCGAATTGGAGGCACAAATCAATCCCGTGGCCTATAGACTGAAATTGCCTGCTACCTTCAAAATCCATCCCGTGTTTCATCGCTCTTTGTTAACGAAAGCAGCCCCTCCCAGCGAGTTACGGCCACTGGAAGTTCCGGGAGCACCCATTCTAGTAAAGGGACAGCCGGAGTTCGAAGTGGAACAGATTCTGGATTCCAGAAGAAGGCATAATCAATTACAGTACTTAATTCACTGGACGGGGTATGGGCCAGCTGACAGATCTTGGGAAAATGAAAGGGATGTGCATGCCCCAGATTTAGTGAAAGAATTCCATACACAGTTTCCCCATCATCCGAAGCCGGCAGGTGGAGGGGGGGCACAGCATGAGAGAGGGGATGGTGTCAGGATGCAGGATTGGGACCTTAGCATTTCAGAGGATGAGGAGATCACTTTCTCAGAGTGAGAGTGTGTGTGAGTGAAAGTGTGTGTGAGTGAGAGTGTGTGTGAGTGAGAGTGTGTGTGAGTGTGTGAGTGTGAGTGTGTGTGAGTGAGTGTGTGAGTGTGTGTGAGAGTGTGTGTGTGAGTGAGTGTGTGTGTGAGAGTGTGTGTGAGACTGTGTGTGTGAGAGTGTGTGAGTGTGTGTGAGAGAGTGTGAGTGTGTGTGTGAGAGTGTGAGGGGGAGTGTGTGTGTGTGTGTGTGAGGGGGAGTGTGCATGTGTGTGTGAGGGGGAGTGTGTGCGTGTGTGTGTGAGGGGGAGTGCGTGTGTGTGTGAGGGGGAGTGTGTGTGTGTGTGAGGGGGAGTGTGTGTGTGAGGGGGAGTGTGTGTGTGGGGGGGAGTGTGTGTGTGTGAGGGGGAGTGTGTGTGTGTGTGAGAGTGTGTGTGAGTGAGTGTGTGTGAGTGAGTGTGAGTGTGTGAGTGTGACTGAGTGTGTGAGTGTGAGTGTGTGTGAGTGAGTGTGTGTGTGTGATAGAGTGTGTGTGTGAGAGAGTGTGTGTGTGAGAGGGAGTGTGTGTGAGAGGGAGTGTGTGTGTGTTTGTGAGGGGGAGTGTATGTGTGAGGGGGAGTGTGTGTGTGTTTGTGAAGGGGAGTGTGTGTGTGTTTGTGAGGG